>NW_026263407.1:0-18000 GCF_947179515.1 Apodemus sylvaticus
CAAAAGAAAATTCTC
The DNA here is from genome assembly GCF_947179515.1 of Apodemus sylvaticus. NCBI lineage: Eukaryota > Metazoa > Chordata > Mammalia > Rodentia > Muridae > Apodemus > Apodemus sylvaticus. The sequence goes on from NW_026263407.1 coordinate 16, forward strand.
CTGTGGGTTCTCTTTTGAGGTTACACGTTTAGGCGTACATGCCACACCAAATCTTTTCAAGTTACAACATGTTGTTTAGGAGATACAAGCTAATTTTGTACAATGTGTTAATTATTCTCCTAAAGTGTTTCCAATACGTACATATTTGTCTTTACTCTGCAACATTCTATTTCCTTATAACGTGATATTCTTACATATTATTTCGAGAGAAAACTATCCTGTGCGTTCCCTTTTGAGGCTACACACTTAGACATACAGGCAACTCCAAAGCTTTTCGAGTTACAACGTGTTGTTTAGGAAAAACAAGATAATTTCGCACGATGCAGGATTTCATTAAAACGTGGTTTTCTGACAAATTTTGAAGAAAGAAAATTCTCCTGTCGGTTCTCTTTTGAGGATACACGTTTAGAAGTACACACCACACCAAATCCTTTCGAGTTACCACGTGTTGTTTAGGAGATACAAGCTAATTTTGTACGATGCGTTATTTCTTCTCGTAAAGTCTTTCCAATACGTACATATTTGTCTTTACTCTGCAACACTGTATTTCTTTATAATGTTTTATTCTTACATGTTCTTTCGAGAGAAAACTCTCCTGTGCGTTCTCTTTAGAGGCTACATGCTTAGACATACACGCAACACCAAAGCTTTTTGAGTTACAACGTGTTGTTTAGGAAAAACAAGATAATTTTGCACGATGTGGGATTTCCTTAAAACGTTGTTTTCTGACAAATTTGACGAAAGAAAGTTCTTCTGTGGGTTCTCTTTTGAGGCTACACCTGTAGACGTACGAGCCACACCAAATCTTTTCAAGTTAGAACGTGTTGTTTAGGAGATACAAGCAAATTTTGTAAGATGCGTTATTTCTTCTCGTAAAGTGTTTCCAATAAGTACTTATTTGTCTTTACTCTGCAACACTCTATTTCCTTATAACATGGAATTCTTACATATTCTTTCGAGGGAAAACTCTCCTGTGTGTTCTCCTTTGAGGCTACACGCTTAGACAAACACACGACGCCAAAGCTTTTCGAGTTACAACGTGTTGTTTAGGAAAAACAAGATAATTTCGCACAATGCGAGATTTCCTTAAAACGTGGTTTTCTGAAATATCTTGAGAAAGAAAGTTTTCCTGTGGGTTCTCTTTTGAGTCTCACATGTAGACGTACGAGCCACACAAAATCTTTTCGAGTTACAATATGTTGTTTAGGAGATACAAGCTATTTTTGTACAATGGGTTATTTCTTCTCATAAAGAGTTTCCAATACGTACGTAGTTGTCTTTACTCTGCAACACTGTATTTCCTTATAACGTGGTATTCTTACATATTATTTCGAGAGAAAACTCTCCTGTGCATTCTCTTTTGCGCTTACACGCTTAGACATACACGCAACACCAAAGCTTTTCAAGTTACAACGTGTTGTTTAGGAAAAAGAAGGTAATTTCGCACGATGCGGGATTTCCTTAAAACGTGGTTTCTAACAAATTTTGATGAAAGAAAAATCTCCTGTGGGTTCTCTTTTAAGGCTACACGTTTAGACGTACACGCCACACCAAATCCTTTTGAGTTACCACATGTTGTTTAGGAGATACAATCTAATTTATATGATGCGTTATTTCTTCTGGTAAAGTGTTTCCAATACGTATTTATTTGCCTGTACTCTGCAACACTGTATTTCCTTATAACGTTGTATTCTTACATGTTCTTTCGAGAGAAAACTCTCCTGTGTGTTCTCTTTAGAGGCTACACGCTTAGACATACACGCAACACCAAAGCTTTTTGAGTTACAACTTGTTGTTTAGGAAAAACAAGATAATTTTGCACGATGCGGGATTTCCTTAAAACGTGGTTTTCTGACAATTTTGACGAAAGAAAGTTCTCCTGTGGGTTCTCTTTTGAGGTTACACGTGCATACGTACAATCCACACCAAATCTTTTCAAGTTACAACGTGTTGTTTAGGAGATAGAAGCAAATTTTGTACTATGCGTTATTTCTTCTCAGTAAGTGTTTCCAATACGTACTTATTTGTCTTTACTCTACAACACTGTATTTCCTTATAACGTGGTATCCTTACATATTCTTTCGAGGGAAAACTCTCCTGTGCATTCTCTTTTGAGGCTACACGCTTAGACAAACACGCAACGCCAAAGCTTTTCGAGTTACAAAGTGTTGTTTAGGAAAAACAAGATAATTTCGCACGATGCGAGATTTCCATAAAACGTGGTTTTCTGAAAAATTTTGAAGAAAGAAAGTTCTCCTGTGGGTTCTCTTTTGAGGCTACACGTGTAGAAGAACGAGCCACACCAAATCATTTCGAGTTACAACGTGTTGTTTAGGAGATACAAGCTAATTTTGTTTGATGCGTTATTTCTTCTCATAAAGTGTTTCAAATAGGTACGTATTTGTCTTTACTCTGCAACACTGTATTTCCTTATAACGTGGTATTCTTCCATATTCTTTCGAGAAAAAACTCTCCTGTGCGTTCTCTTGTGAGGCTACAAGCTTAGACATACACGCAACACCAAAGCTTTTCGAGTTACAACGTGTTTTTAAGGAAAAACAAGATAATTTCGCACGATGCGAGATTTCCTTAAAACGTGGTTTCTGACAAATTTTGATGAAAGAAAATTCTCCTGTCGGTTCTCTTTTGAGGGTACACGTTTAGACATACACGTCACACCAAATCTTTTCGATTTACAACGTGTTGTTTAGGAGATACAAGCTAATTTTGTATGATGCGTTATTTCTTAACCTAAAGTGTTTCCAATATGTACTTATTTGTCTTTACTCTGCAAAATTGTATTTCCTAAAAACGTGGTATTCTTACATATTCTTTCAAGAGAAAACTCTCCTGTGCCTTCTCTTTTGAGGCTCCACGCTTACACATACACGCAACACCAAAGCTTTTCGAGTTACAACATGTTGTTTAGGAAAAAGAAGATGATTTCCCACGATGCGGGATTTCCTTAAAACGTGGTTTTCTGACAAATTTTGACGAAAGAAAATTCTGCTGTGGGTTCTCTTTTGAGGCTACATGTTTAGACGTACACGCCACACCAAATCTTTCCGAGATACAACGTATTGTTTAGGAGATACAAGCTAATTTTGTATGATGCGTTAATTCTTCTCATAAAGTGTTTCCAATATGTACGTATTTGTCTTTACTCTTCAACACTGTATTTCCTTATAACGTGGTATTCTTACACATTCTTTCGAGAGAAAACTATACTGTGCGTTCCCTTTTGAGGCTACACACTTAGACATAAAGGCAACACCAAAGCTTTTCGAGGTATAACGTGTTGTTTATGAAAAACAAGATGATTTCGCACGATGCGGTATTTTCTTAAAACGTGGTTTTCTGACAAATTTTGATGAAAGAAAATTGTCCTGTGGGTTCTCTTTTGAGGCTACATGTTTAGAGGTACATGCCACACCAAATCCTTTTGAGTTACCACGTGTTGTTTAGGAGATACAAGCTAATTTTGTATGATGTGTTATTTCATCTCGTAAAGTGTTACCAATAAGTAAGTATTTGTCTTTACTCTGCAACACTGTATTTCCTTATACCGTTGTATTCTTACATGTTCTTTCGAGAGAAAACTCTCCTGTGTGTTCTCTTTAGAGGCTACACGCTTAGACATACACGCAACACCAAAGCTTTTCGAGTTACAACGTGTTGTTTTAGAAAAACAAGATAATTTTGCACGATGCGAGATTTCCATAAAACGTGGTTTTCTGACAAATTTTGACGAAAGAAAATTCTCCTGTGGGTTCTCTTTTGAGGCTACACGTTTAGATGTACACGCCACACCAAATCCTTTCGAGTTACCACGTGTTGTTTAGGAGATACAAGCTAATTTTTTACAATGCGTTATTTCTTCTCGTAAAGTGTTTCCAATACGTACGTATTTGTCTTTACTCTGCAACACTGTATTTCCTTATAACGTTGTATTCTTACATGTTCTTTCGAGAGAAAACTCTCCTGTGCGTTCTCTTTAGAGGCTACAAGCTCAGACATACACGCAACACCAAAGCTTTTTGAGTTACAACGTGTTGTTTAGGAAAAACAAGATAATTTTGCACGATGAGAGATTTCCCTAAAACGTGGTTTTTGGACAAATTTTGACGAAAGAAAGTTCTCCTGTGGGTTCTCTTTTGAGGTTACACATGTATACGTACGAGCCACACCAAATCCTTTCGAGTTACAAGGAGTTGTTTAGGAGATACAAGCTAATTTTGTACCATGCATTAATTCTTCTCATAAAGTATTTACAATACGTACCTATTTATCTTTACTCTGCAACACTGTATTTACTTATAACGTGGTATTCTTACATATTCTTTCGAGAGAAAACTCTCCTCTGCGTTCTCTTTTGAGGCTACACGCTTAGACCTACACACAACACCAAAGCTTTTCGAGATACAACGTGTTGTTTAGGAAAAACAAGGTAATTTCGCACGATGCGGTATTTCCTTAAAACGTAGTTTTCTGACAAATTTTGACGAAACAAAATTCTCCTGTGGGTTCTCTTTGGAGGCTACACGTTTAGATGTAAACAGCACACCAAATCAGTTCGAGTTACAACGTGTTGATTAGGAGATACAAGCTAATTTTGTACGATGCCTTATTTCTTCTCGTAAAGTGTTTCCAATATGTACGTATTTGTCTTTACTCTTCAACACTGTATTTCCTTATAACGTGGTATTCTTACATATTCTTTCGAGAGAAAACTCTCCTGTGCCTTCTCTTTTGAGGCTACACCCTTAGACATACACGCAAACCAAAGATTTTCGAGTTACAATATGTTGTTTAGGAAAAACAAGATAATTTCGCACGATGCGGGATTTCCATAAAATGTGGTTTTCTGAAAAATTTTAACGAAAGAAAATTATCCTGTGGGTTCTCTTTTGAGGCTACACATTTAGACGTACAGGCCACACCAAATCCTTTCGAGTTACAACGTGTTGTTTAGGAGATACAAGCTAATTTTGTACAATGCGTTATTTCTTCTCGTAAAGTGTTTCCAATACATACGTATTTGTCTTTACTCTGCAACTCTGTATTTCCTTATAACGTGGTATTTTAACATATTCTTTCGAGAGAAAACTCTCCTGTGCATTCTCTTTTGAGGCTATAGGCTTAGACATACACACAACACCAAAGCTTTTCGAGTTATAACGTGTTGTTTATGAAAAACTAGATAATTTCGCACGATGAGGGATTTCCATAAAACGTGGTTTTCTGACAAATTTTGACAAGAGAAAATTATCCCGTGGGTTCTCTTTTGAGGCCTCACGTTTAGATGTACACGCCACACCAAATCATTTCGAGTTACAACGTGTTGTTTAGGGGATACAAGCTAATTTTGCACAAAGAGTTATTTCTTCTCGTAAAGTATTTCCAATACCTACGTAATTGTCTTTACTCAGCAACACTGTATTTCCTTATAACGTGGTATTCTTACATATTCTTTCGAGAGAAAACTCTCCTTTGCATTCCCTTTTGAGGCTACACGCTTAGACGTACACGCAACACCAAAGCTTTTCGAGTTATAACGTGTTGTTTAGGAAAAACAAGATAATTTCGCAAGATGCGGGATTTCCATAAAACGTGGTTTTCTGACAAATTTTGACCTAAGAAAATTCTCCTGTGGGTTCTCTTTTGAGGCTACACGTTTAGACGTGCACGCCACACCAAATCTTTTCGAGTTACAACGTTTTGTTTCAGAGATACAGACTAATTTTGTACGATGCGTCATTTCTTCTCGTAAAGTGTTGCCAATACATATGTATTTGTCTTTATTCTGCAACACGATATTTCCTTAAAACGTGGTATTCTTACATATTCTTTCGAGAAAAAACTCTCCTGTGCCTTCTCTTTTGAGGCTACACGCTTAGACATACACGCAACACCAAAGCTTTTCGAGTTACAACGTGTTGTTTAGGAAAAACAAGATAATTTCGCAAGATGCGGGATTTCCTTAAAACGTGGTTTTCTGAAAAATTTTGACGAAAGAAAATTCGCCTGTGGGTTCTCTTTTGAGGCTACATGTTTAGACGTACACGCCACACCAAATCTTTTTCAGTTACAACATGTTGTTTAGGAGATACAGACTAATTTTGTACGATGCCTTATTTTTTCTCGTAAGGTGTTGCCAATACGTACATATTTATCTTTACTCTGCAACTCTGTATTTCCTTAAAACGTGGTATTCTTACATATTCTTTCGAGAGAAAACTCTCCTGTGCCTTCTCTTTTGAGGCTACACGTTTAGATGTACACGCCACACAAAATATTTCGAGTTACAACGTGTTGTTTAGGAGATAAAAGCTAATTTTGTACGATGCGTTATTTCTTCTCGTAAAGTGTTTCCTATACGTAAGTATTTGTCTTTACTCTGCAACACTGTCTTTCCTTATAACGTGGTATTTTTACATATTCTTTCGAGAGAAAATTCTCCTGTGCCTTCTCTTTTGAGGCTACATGCTTACACATACACGCAACACCAAAGCTTTTCGAGTTACGACATGTTGTTTAGGAAAAACAAGATAATTTCGCACGATGTGGGATTTCTTTAAAATGTGGTTTTCTGGCAAAATTTGATGAAAGAAAGTTCTCCTGTGGGTTCTCTTTCGAGGCTACACGTTTAGACATACAGGTGACACCAAATCTTTTCGAGTTAAACGTGTTGTTTAGGAGATACAAGCTAATTTTGCACGAAGCATTACTTCTTCTCCTAAAGTGTTTCCAATACGTACGTATTTGTCTTTACTCTGCTACACTGTATTTCCTTATAACGTGGTATTCTTACATATTCTTTCGAGAGAAAACTCTCCTGTGCCTTCTCTTTTGAGGCTACACGCTTAGACATACACGCAACACCAAAGCTTTTGGAGTTACAACGTGTTGTTTAGGAAAAACAAGATAATTTCGCAAGATGCGGGATTTCCTTAAAACGTGGTTTTCTGACCAATTTTGATGTAAGAAAATTCTGCTGTGGGTTCTCTTTTGAGGCTACACATTTAGACGTACACGCCACACCAAATCTTTTCGAGTTACAACGTGTTGTTTAGTAGATACAGACTAATTTTGTACGATGCGTTATTTCTTCTCGTAAAGTGTTGCCAATACGAATGTATTTGTCTTTACTCTGCAACACTGTATTTCCTTAAAACGTGGTATTCTTACATATTCTTTCGAGAAAAAACTCTCCTGTGCCTTCTCTCTTGAGGCTACACGCTTAGTCATACAGGCAACACCAAAGCTTTTCGAGTTACAACGTGTTGTTTAGGAAAAACAAGATAATTTCGCAAGATGCGGGATTTCCTTAAAACGTGGTTTTCTGAAAAATTTTGACCAAAGAAAATTCTCCTGTTGGTTCTCTTTTGAGGCTACACGTTTAGACGTACACGCCACACCAAATCCTTTTCAGTTACAACGTGTTGTTTAGGAGATACAGACTAATTTTGTACGATGCCTTATTTTTTCTCGTAAGGTGTTGCCAATACGTACAAATTTGTCTTTACTCTGCAACTCTGTATTTCCTTAAAACGTGGTATTCTTACATATTCTTTCGAGAGAAAACTCTGCTGTGCCTTCTCTTTTGAGGCTACACGTTTAGACGTACACGACACACAAAATATTTCGAGTTACAACGTGTTGTTTAGGAGATAAAAGCTAATTTTGTACGATGCTTTATTTCTTCTCGTAAAGTGTTTCCTATACATAAGTATTTGTATTTACACTGCAACACTGTATTTCCTTATAACGTGGTATTCTTACATATTCTTTCGAGAGAAAACTCTCCTGTGCCTTCTCTTTTGAGGCTACACGCTTAGACATACACGCAACACCAAAGCTTTTCGAGTTACGACATGTTGTTTAGGAAAAACAAGATAATTTCGCACGATGTGGGACTTCCTTGAAACGTGGTTTTCTGACAAATATTGACGAACGAAAATTATCCTGTGGGTTCTCTTTTGAGGCTACATGTTTACACGTACACGCCACACCAAATATTTTCGAGTTACAACATGTTGTTTAGGAGATACAAGCTAATTTTGTATGATGCGTTATTTCTTCTCATAAAGTGTTTCCAATACGTATGTGTTTGTCTTTACTCTGCAACACTGTATTTCCTTATAACGTGGTATTCGTACATATTCTTTCGAGAGAAACTCTCCTGTGCCTTCTCTTTTGAGGCCACACGTTTAGACATACACGCAACACCAAAGCTTTTCGAGTTACAACGTGTTCTTTAGGGTTCTCTTTTGAGGCTACACGAAGAAATAATGCATCGTTCAAAATTAGCTTGGAAACACTTTATGAGAAAAATTAACGCATTATAAAAAATTAGCTTGTCTCTCCTAAACAACACGTTGTAACTCGTGTAGCCTCAAAAGAGAACCCACAGGAGAATTTTCTCTCAAAAGAAGATGTAAGACTACCACGTTGTAAGGAAATACAGTGTTGTAGACTAAAGACAAATACGTACGTACTGGAAACACTTTTAGAGATGAAATAACGCATCGTTCAAAATTAGCTTGTATCTCCTTAACAACACGTTGTCACTCGAAACGATTTGGTGTGGGGTGTACGACTAAACCTGTAGCCTCAAAAGAGAACCCAGAGGAGATTTTTCTTCTTTCAAAATTTTTCAGAAATCACGTTTTTAGGAAATCCCGCATTGTGCGAAATTATCTTGTTTTTCCTAAACAACATGTTGTAACTCGAAAAGCTTTGGTGTTACTTGTATATCTAAGCGTGTAGCCTCAAAAGAGAATGCACAGGAGAGTTTTCTCTCAAAAGAATATGTAAGAATACCACGTTATAAGGAAATACAGTGTTGCAGAATAAAGACAAATACGTACGTATTGGAAACACTTTATGAGAAGAAATAACGCATCATACAAAATTAGCTTGTATCTCCTAAACAACACGTTGTAACTCGAAAAGAGTTGGTGTGGCATGTACGTCTAAATGTGTAGCCTCAAAAGAGAACCCACAGGAGAATTTTCTTTCATCAAAATATGTCAGAAAACCACGTTTTATGGTAATCCCGCATCGTGCGAAATTATCTTGTTTTTCCTAAACAACACGTTGTAACATGAAAAGCTTTGCTGTTGCGTGTATGTCTAAGCCTGTATCCTCAAAAGCGAATGCACAGGAGTGTTTTCTCTTGAAATAAGATGTAAGAATACCACGTTCGAAGGAAATACAGTGTTGCAGACTAAAGACAAATAGGTACTTATTGGAAACACTTTTAGAGATGAAATAACGCATCGTTCAAAGTTAGATTGTATCTCCTAAACAACACGTTGTAACTTGAAACTGTTTGGTGTGGTGTTTACATCTAAATGCGTAGCCTCAAAAGAGAACCCACAGGAGAATTTTCTTTCGTCAAAATTTTTCAGAAATCACGTTTTTAGGAAATCCCGCATTGTGCGAAATTATCTTGTTTTTCGTAAACAACACGTTGTAACTCGAAAAGGTTTGGTGTTACGTGTATGTCTAAGCATGTAGCCTCAAAAGAGAACGCACAGGAGAGTTTTCTCCCGAAAGAATATGTAAGAATACCACGTTATAAGGAAATACGGTGTTGCAGAGTAAAGACAAATTCTTACATATTGGAAACACTTAACGAGAAGAAATAACACATGGTACAAAATTAGCTTGTATCTCCTAAACAACACGTTGTAACTCGAAAAGATTTGCTGTGGTGTTTACATCTAAACGTGTAGCCTCAAAAGAGAACCCACTGGAGAATTTTCTCTCGTCAAAATTTTTTCAGAAAACCACGTTTTAAGGAAGTCCTGCATCATGCGAAATCATCTTGTTTTCCTAAACAACACGTTGTAACTCGAAAAGCTTTGGTGTTGCGTGTATGTCTAAGCGTGTAGCCTCAAAAGAGAATGCACAGTAGAGTATTCTCTCGAAAGAATATGTAAGAATACCACGTTATAAGGAAATACAGTATTGCAGAGTAAAGACAGATACTTACTTATTGGAAACACTTTACGAGAAGGAATAATACATCGTACAAAATTAGCTTGTATTTCCTAAACAACACGTTGTAACTCGAAGGATTTGGTGTGGCGTATAAGTTGAAACGTGTAGCCTCAACAGAGAACCCACAGGAGAATTTTCTTTCGTCAAATTTGTCAGAAAACCACGTTTTAAGGAAATCCCGCATTGTGCGAAATTATCTTGTTTTTCCTAAACAACACGTTGTAACTCCAAAAGCTTTGGTGTTGCGTGTATGTCTAAACGTGTGGCCTCAAAAGAGAACGCACAGGAGAGTTTTCTCTCGAAAGAATATATAAGAATACCACGTTATAAGGAAATACAGTGTTGCAGAGTAAAGACAAATACGTATGTATTGGAAACACTTTACGAGAAGAAATAATGCATCTTACAAAATTAGCTTGTATCTCCTAAACAACATGTTGTAACTCGAAAAGATTTGGTGTGGCATGTAAGTCTAAACGTGTAGCCTCAAAAGAGAACCCACAGGAGAATTTTCTTTCGTCAAAATTTGTCAGAAAAACACGTTTTAAGGAAATCCCGCATCGTGCGAAATTATCTTGTTTTTCCTAAACAACACGTTATAACTCGAAAAGCTTTGGTGCTGCGTGTATGTCTAAGCGTGTAGCCTTAAAAGAGAACGCACAGGAGAGTTTTCTCTCGAACGAATATGTAAGAATACCACGTTATAAGGAAATACAGTGTTGCAGATTAAAGATAGATACATACGTATTTGAAACACTTTAAGAGAAGAAATAATGCATCGTACAAAATTAGCTTGTATTTCCTAAAAAGCACATTGTAACTCGAAAGGTTTTGGTGTGGCGTGTACGTCTAGATGTGTAGCCACAAAAGAGAACCCACAGGAGAATTTTCTTTCGTCAAAATTTTTCAGAAAACCACGTTTTAAGGAAATCCCGCGTCCTGCGAAATCATCTTCTTTTTCCTAAACTACATGTTGTAACTTGAATAGCTTTGGTGTTGCCTGTATGTCTACGTGTGTAGCCACAAAAGGGAACGCACAGGACAGTTTTCTATCGAAAGAATATGTAAGAATACCACGTTATAAGGAAATACAATGTTGCAGAGTAAAGACAAATACGTACGTATTGGAAACACTTTATGAGAAGAATTAACACATTGTAAAATATTAGCTTGTATCTCCTAAACAACATGTTGTAACTCGAACAGATTTGGTGTGGCGTGTACGTCTAAACATGTAGCCTCAAAAGAGAACCCACAGGAGAACTTTCTATTGTCAAATATTTCAGAAAACCACATTTATGGAAATCTCGCATCGTGCGAAATTATCTAGTTTTTCCTAAACAACACGTTGTAACTCGAAAAGCTTTGGTGTTGCTTGTATGTCTAAATATGTAGCCTCAAAAGAGAACGCTCAGGAGAGTTTTCCCTCGAAAGAATATGTAAGAATACCACGTTATAAGGAAATACAGTGTTGCAGAGAAAGACAAATACGTACGTATTGGAAACAATTTATGAGAAGAAATAACACATCGTACAAAATTAGCCTGTATCTCCTAAACAACACGTGGTAACTCGAAAGGATTTGGTGTGGCGTGCACGTCTAAACGTGTAGCATCATAAGAGAAGCCACAGGAGAATTTTCTTTCTTCAAAATTTGTCAGAACACAACGGTTTAAGGAAATCCGAGAACGCACAGGAGAGTTTTCTCTCGAAATAATATGTAAGAATACCACGTTATAAGGAAATACAGTGTTGCAGAGTAGAGGCAAATACATACTTATTGGAAAAACTTAAACTTTACGAGAAGAAATAATGCATCGTAAAAAAATTAGCTTGTATCTCCTAAACAACACGTTGTAACTTAAAAAGATTTTGTGTGGCCTGTACGTCTAAACGTGTAGTCTCAAATGAGAACCCATAGGAGAATTTTCTTTGGTCAAAATTTGTCAGAAAATCACGTATTAAGGAAATCCCTCTTCGTGAGAAATTATCTTGTTTTTCCTAAACAACACGTTGTAACGCGAAAATCTTTGGTATTGCGTGTATGTCTAAGCGTGTAGCCTCAAAAGAGGACGCACAGGAGAGTTTTCTCTCGAAAGAATATGTAAGAATACCACGTTATAACGAAATACAGTGTTGCAGACTAAAGGCAAATACGTACCTATTGGAAACACCTTACAAGAAGAAATAAAGCATCGTAAAAAATTAGCTTGTATCTCCTAAACAACAGTTTGTAACTCGAAAAGATTTGGTGTGGCGTGCACGTCTAAACGTGTAGCCTCAAAAGATAACCCACAGGAGAATTTTTTTTCGTTAATATTTCTGAGAAAACCATGTTTTAAGGAAATCACTCATCGTGCGAAATTATCTTGTTTTTCCTAAACAACACGTTGTAACTCGAAAAGCTTTGATGTTGCGTTTCCAATACATATGGATTTTCCTTTACTCTGCAACACTGTATTTCCTTACAACGTGGTATTCTTACATATTCTTTCGAGAGAAAACTCTCCTGTGCGTTCTCTTTTGGGGCTACACGCTTAGACATACACGCAACACCAAAGCTTTTCGAGTTAAAAAGTTTTGTTTAGGAAAAACAAGATAATTTCGCATGATGCGGTATTTCCTTCATACGTGGTTTTCTGACAAATTTTGACCAAAGAAAATTCTCCTATGGTTTCTCTTTTGAGGCTACACGATTAGACGTACACGCCACACCAAATCTTTTTAAGTTACAACGTGTTGTTTAGGAGATACAAGCTAATTTTGTAAGATGCGTTATTTCTTCTCGTAAAGTTTTTCCAATACGTAAATATTTGTCTTTACTCTGCAACACTGTATTTCCTAATAACGTGGTATTCTTATATATTCTTTCGAGAAAAAAACTCTCCTTTGCATTCACTTTTGAGGCTACACGCTTAGACATACACGCAACACCAAAGGTTTTCGCGTTACAACGTGTTGCTTAGGAAAAACAAGATAATTTCGCACGATGCAGGATTTCCTTAAAACGTGGTTTTCTGACAAATTTTGATGAACGAAAATTCTCCTGTGGGTTCTCGTTTGAGGCTACACGTTTAGACGTACACACCACACCAAATCTTTTCGAGTTATAACGTGATGTTTAGGAGATACATACTAATTTTGTACGATGCCTTATTTCTTCTCGTAAAGTTTAAGTGTTTCCAATAAGTACGTATTTGTCTTTACTCTGCAACACTGTATTTCCTTATAACGTGGTATTCTTACATATTCTTTCGAGAGAAAACTCTCCTGTGCGTTCTCTTTTGAGGCTACATGCTTTGACATACACGCAACACCAAAGCTTTTCGAGTTACAATGTGTTGTTTAGGAAAAACAAGATAATTTAGCACGATGCGGGATTTCCTTAAAACGTGGTTTTCTGACAAATTTTGACGAAAGAAAATACTCCTGTGGGTTCTCTTTTGAGGCTACACATTTAGACGTACACACCACATCAAATCTTTTCGAGTTACAATGTGTTGTTTAGGAGATACAAGCTAATTTTTTTACGAAGCGTTATTTCTTCTCATAAAGTTTAAGTGTTTCCATTACGTACATATTTGCCTTTACTCTGCAACACTGTATTTCCTTATAACGTGGTTTTCTTGCATATTCTTTCGAGAGAAAACTCTCCTGTGCATTCTCCTTTGAGGCTACGTGCTTAGATATACACGCAACACCAAAGCTTTTCGAGTTACAACGTGTTATTTAGGAAAAACAACATAATTTCGCACGATGCGGGATTTCCTTAAAACGTGTTTTTCTGACAAATTTTGAAGAAATAAAACTCTCCTGTGGGTACTCTTTTGAGGCTACACGTTTAGACGTACATGCCACACCAAATCTTTTCGAGTTACAACGTGTTGTTTAGGACATACAAGCTAATTTTGCAAGATGCGTTATTTCTCTCATAAAGTGTTTCCAATACATATGTATTAGTCTTTACTCTGCAACACTGTATTTCCTAATAACGTGGTATTCTTATATATTCTTTCGAGAAAAAAACTCTCCTTTGCATTCTCTTTTGAGGCTACACGCTTAGACATACACGCAACACCAAAGGTTTTCGCGTTACAACGTGTTGCTTAGGAAAAACAAGATAATTTCGCACGATGCAGGATTTCCTTAAAACGTGGTTTTCTGACAAATTTTGATGAACGAAAATTCTCCTGTGGGTTCTCGTTTGAGGCTACACATTTAGACGTACACACCACACCAAATCTTTTCGAGTTATAACGTGATGTTTAGGAGATACATACTAATTTTGTACGATGCCTTATTTCTTCTCGTAAAGTTTAAGTGTTTCCAATAAGTACGTATTTGTCTTTACTCTGCAACACTGTATTTCCTTATAATGTGGTATTCTTACATATTCTTTCGAGAGAAAACTCTCCTGTGCGTTCTCTTTTGAGGCTACATGCTTTGACATACACGCAACACCAAAGCTTTTCGAGTTACAATGTGTTGTTTAGGAAAAACAAGATAATTTAGCACGATGCGGGATTTCCTTAAAACGTGGTTTTCTGACAAATTTTGACGAAAGAAAATACTCCTGTGGGTTCTCTTTTGAGGCTACACATTTAGACGTACACACCACATCAAATCTTTTCGAGTTACAACGTGTTGTTTAGGAGATACAAGCTAATTTTTTTACGAAGCGTTATTTCTTCTCATAAAGTTTAAGTGTTTCCATTACGTACATATTTGCCTTTACTCTGCAACACTGTATTTCCTTATAACGTGGTATTCTTGCATATTCTTTCGAGAGAAAACTCTCCTGTGCATTCTCCTTTGAGGCTACGTGCTTAGATATACACGCAACACCAAAGCTTTTCGAGTTACAACGTGTTATTTAGGAAAAACAACATAATTTCGCACGATGCGGGATTTCCTTAAAACGTGTTTTTCTGACAAATTTTGAAGAAATAAAACTCTCCTGTGGGTACTCTTTTGAGGCTACACGTTTAGACGTACATGCCACACCAAATCTTTTCGAGTTACAACGTGTTGTTTAGGACATACAAGCTAATTTTGCAAGATGCGTTATTTCTCTCATAAAGTGTTTCCAATACATATGTATTAGTCTTTACTCTGCAACACTGTATTTCCTTATAATGTGGTATCCTTACATATTCTTTCGAGAGAAAACTCTCCTTTGCATTCTCTTTTGAGGCTCCATCCTTACACATACACGCAACACCAAAGCTTTTCGAGTTACAACGTGTTGTTTAGGAAAAACAAGATAATTTAGCACGATGCGGGATTTCCTTAAAACGTGGTTTTCTGACAAATTTTGACGAAAGAAAATTCTCCTGTGGGTTCTCCTTTGAGGCTAAACGTTTAGACATACACGCCACACCAAATCTTTTTGAGTTATATCGTGTTGTTTAGGAGATACAAGCTAATTTTTTACCATGCATTATTTCTTCTCGTAAAGTGTTTCCCTTACTTACGTATTTGTCTTTACTCTGCAGCACTGTATTTCCTTATAACGTGGTATTCTTACATATTCTTTCAAGAGAAACCTCTCCTGTGCATTCTCTTTTGAGGCTACACGCTTAGACATACATGCAACACCAAAGCTTTTCGAGTTACAATGTGTTCTTTATGTAAAACAAGATAATTTCGCACGATGCAGGATGTCCTTAAAACGTGGTTTTCTGAAAAATTTTGACGAAAGAAAATTCTACTGGGGGTTCTCTTTTGAGGCTACGCGTTTAGACATACATGGAACACCAAATGTTTTCAAGTTACAACGTGTTGTTTAGGACATACAAACTATTTTTGTATGATGCGTTATTTCTCTCATAAAGTGTTTCCAATACATATGTATTTGTCTTTACTTTGCAACCCTGTATTTCTGTATAACGTGATATTCTTACATATTCTTTCGAGAGAAAACTCTCCTGTGCATTCTCCTTTGAGGCTATACGCTTAGATATACACGCAACACCTAAGCTTTTTGAGTTAAAACGTGTTGTTTAGGAAGAACAAGATAATTTCTCACGATGCGGGATTTTCTTAAAACGTGGTTTTCTGACAAATTTTGACGAAAGAAAATTGTCCTGTGGGTTCTCTTTTGAGGCTACTCGTTTAGACGTACAGGCCACACTAAATCCTCTCGAGTAACAACGTGTTGTTTATGAGTCACAAGCTAATTTTGTACGATGCTTTATTTCAACTCGTAAAGTTTAAGGGTTTCCAATATGTACGTTTTTGTCTTTACTCAGCAACACTGTTCTTCCTTTAAAGTGGTATTCTTACGTATTCTTTCGAGAGAAAACTCTCCTGTGTGTTCTCTTTTGAGGCTACACGCTTAGACATACACGCAACACCAAAGCTTTTCAAGTTAAAACGTGTTGTTTAGGAAAAACAAGATAATTTCGCACGATACGATATTTCCTTAAAAGGTGGTTTCTGACAAATTTTGATGAAAGAAAATTCTCCTGTGGGTTCCCTTTTGAGGCTACACGTTTAGACGTACATGCCACACCAAATCTTTTCGAGTTACAACATGTTGTTTAGGAGATACGAGCTCATTTTGTACGATGCTTTATTTCATCCCATAAAGTTTAAGGGTTTCCAATATGTACGTATTTGTCTTTACTCTGCAACACTGTATTTCCTTATAACGTGGTAGGTATTCTTACATATTCTTTTGAGAGAAAACTCTCTTGTGTGTTCTCTTTTGAGGCTACACCCTGAGACATACACGCAACACCAAAGCTTTTCGAGTTACAACGTGTTGTTTAGGAAAAACAAGATAATTTCGCACCATGCAGGATTTCCTTAATACGTGGTTTTCTGACAAATTTGACCAAAGAAAATTCTCCTGTGGGTTCTCTTTTTTAGGCTACACGTTTAGACGTACACGCCACACCAAATCTTTTCGAGTTACAACGTGTTTTTTAGGAGATACAAGCTACTTTTGTATGATGCGTTATTTCTTCTCATAAAGTGTTTCCAATACGTACGTATTTGTCTTTATTCTGCAACACTGTACTTCCTTATAACGTGGTATTCTTACATATTCTTTCGAGAGAAACCTCTCCTGTGTGTTCTCTTTGAGGCTACACGCTTAGACATACACGCAACACGAAAGATTTTCGAGTTACCACGTGTTGTTTAGGAAAAACAAGATAATTTCCCACGATGCAGGATTACCTTATAACGTGGTTTCTGACAAATTTTGACGAAAGGAAATTCTCCTATGGGTTCTCTTTTGAGGCTACAGGTTTAGACGTACATGCCACACCAAATCTTTTCGAGTTAAAACGTGTTGTTTAGGAGATACGAGCTAATTTTGTAAGATGCTTTATTTCATCTTGTAAAGTTAAAGGATTTCCAATACGTACCTATTTGTCTTTACTCTGCTACACTGTATTTCCTTATAACGTGGTATTCTTACATATTCTTTCGAGAGAAAACTCTCCTGTGTGTTCTCTTTTGAGGCTACACGCTGAGACATACACGCAACACAAAAACTTTTCGAGTTACAATGTGTTGTTTAAGAAAAACACGATAATTTCGCACGATGCGGGATTTCCTTAAAACGTGGTTTTCTGAAAATTTTGACGAAAGAAAATTCTCCTATGGGTTCTCTTTTGAGGCTACACGTTTAGACGTACACGCCACACCAAATCTTTTCGAGTTACAACGTGTTGTTTAGGAGATACGAGCTCATTTTGTCCGATGCTTTATTTCATCTCGTAACATTTAAGGGTTTCCAATATGTACGTATTTGTCTTTACTCTGCAACACTGTATTTCCTTATAACGTGGTATTCTTACATATTCTGTTGAGAGAAAACTCTCCTGTGTGTTCTCTTTTGAGGCTACACGCGGAGACATACACGAAACACCAAAGCTTTTCGAGTTACAACGTGTTGTTTAGGAAAAACAAGATAATTTCGCACGATGCGGGATTTCCTTAATACGTGGTTTTCTGACAAATTTG